>NC_056587.1:12320962-12328462 GCF_018340385.1 Cyprinus carpio
GAAGCTAGGCAAATACGTAAGAGACATTTTATATGCCCATTATTTTAAAATGATTTATAATTTATGACTCAAAGCTCGTCAAACACACCCAAACATACACACACACACTGCAGAGTAGCATGGAGCAGCTCTTTGGGTGGTTAAAGACTTTTTTCATGATCATCAGAACTAATTCTACTTGGACCAATTTCGAAGCCTCAGCTTCCCTCCAAAAATCAGGATGTTTTCTTTTTGCCAATCACTCCTTTGAAGGATGAAAGGTTTAAATATGCAGTAACAAGACTGGACATCCTTCTCAATGCCTGAGAAAGCAATGGCTGAAACCAATAAAAAGCATCTTGAATCACTCATCACAGTTGTGTTATTTATTATTGTCATGATATCAAACAAGAGAAAATATTTTTTCCAGAATATCCATCTGTAATGATCCAGACTAAAGAAAGAAAATAAATCTAGTACAAAGATCCAGTTCTGGACGGAGAATCATTTCTCCTAAATTAATGTAATTATAAACAAAATTATATGCAGTGGGAGGAAAATGAGTTCTGCTAGTTATCATGACAATGGAAAGCCACATGTCCTGGCTACACTGGAACTGAGAGGCAAGTCACAAAACAAGATCGCTTCCAGCAACGAAGCTGTGTACAATGCAAGCACAAGCTCCACACAACATTTAACACATTTGGCAAACACTTTTATTCAAAGCAACTTATTGTGCATTTGCCAGTATGCGTGTTCCCTGGGAATCAAACCCATATCTATGTTCTATCTGCTTTTTATGATGTGCTGTTGCTTTGCCACTTTATTTTAATTTGGATGAAATAAAACATACTTTTAATTTATATTCATTATTCATGTTCAAAGAACCATTTAATACCAATGCATTTCTGGAAAAAAAAAAAATCTGCAAAATCTAAATTATTTATGCATTACAAACAGCTTTTTAAAAGAATAACTGCAAGTTTTATTACTGCAAGAGACACTATTAGGACTATTACATTTATTATGTCTTGATTTATATATTGCTGCAAAATTAGCGATAAATATTCCTGCACATTGCTTATTTCATTTCATAGCCATAGAAGTCATATAATGGCAACCGAAACAGTGCAAGTAAATACTTGTCTGGACCGTAACCTGAAAGGAAACGTATAGGGACTAGATCTCTTTAATTGAATATCCCTAATCTAAAACTTTTGTGTACCCCTGCTAGCAGTATCATATTCTAACTAAAAATATTATTTTCTTCTTTTTTTTCCCGTTTGTACCAGTATAACATTCACAAATATCACGTTTGAGAGTTTTTTGACATGCCAGATACATACTGTACATTCTTTAAAAAATATAAAAAAAATAATAAAAAAAAGCATCCCCACTGAATTCCCCTATTTACTGTAACATTAGACAGTTAGGACAGTTGATCTTCGGTGAGGTCATGAGGATAGCAGGAAAAAGCAGGAAAATGTCCTGAGGCAGTGATCACATCACAAAAAAAGAAAAGAACAGAGAGGGAAAGGGAGAGAATGAACCTATTCCGCTCAGAATAAAAGAGATCTTCACCGGAAAAAGAGAGATGCCTCTCTATTCAGATGCATATGTTGTGCTGAACATAGAGCTATTTAATCTGTCCTAAAAAGTTTGAACACACAGGTGCATATTGCAGATTTGTTAAATTAAAGTGAAGGAAGGATTAGAAGAGCATAATAGAAGAAAATCTCATTTTATTCCTTTTTAGGCAGGATAGCCCTGAACTAAACAATGAAACACTGTAATCAGGGCGTCTCCCTCTGTAAGATCAAGCCTTTTCTCATTGTCAACCGACACCTAAAGATTAACACTTAAACATACACTTATTAGGTGTAATGTTCATGGTAGACACAATAAAACTCATAATGGCATAACCACAGAGGGACTGTATGTTTTTGCAGGAAACTTATTAGCAGTATACTCTATGATAACTGTTCATTGCCATGTGTTTATTCTGATAATGGCAAAGCCAGAGGATGATGGGACAAAATTTCACATTGGCATCTGAAAATACTTAGCATGAACAGACCAACAAGATGCAACAACACTAGTAAATGAACCTTTGAAAAAAGGTTACAATAAATGACTAGTATATTCATGAACTATGGTAATTGCATGGTACTTCAAGGTACTTCACTGTATGTGTAGTACTTTTTATTTAGTTATAAAATAATATAAATGAATGAGTTATTATAATGATTTCTAAGTCTGATTGTACATAGGCAGCACAAACAACCATGTATGAGGGGTGCTTTTGGCAGGGTGGAGTGTCTTTGTTGGATATCCATAACCAGAAGAATAATATATGCACTGGTGAGGGTAAGTGGCACCATAAGCCAGTCAATAAAAACACACACAACGGTGAGGGAGGAGCTGAAAATGAATCACTGAAGTTTTTATTTACATCTGAAAGCTGCCAAATATCATTTCGTTAGCCCTTAAGCTATGAACATAGCTTTCAGACCACAAAGCCAGTGAGCGTTGAACTGATAAAACTATGTGTGACTGCAAATATTCTCAACAAGGGAACGGTTTTAAAAAAAAACTCAACATTTACTGTGTATGAAGGCCTGGGGCCTGAAGGTTTGATGTCTAAATAACAGAAATTTAAATGTAAGGGTTTTCTTTAACTATGACACTTTAATATCCTAGTGGCTGATTTGTAACTTAAACATATTAAAAATATATTTTTCAAGTATTCATATTTTGAAAGTGTGTTATATGAAAGTCACATTTTATTATGCCTTCATTATTTTTGCTAATTTTTAGATGCTTTTATGTTTACATTCTATTGTTTCACTCTTGACCCTGAGCAAGACCCAAATATAAATGGAAAGGATGTCCCTCACTAAACCAAAACCTTAAAACTAAAAGTGATAGTAAAATTAAAAAAAGACAAACAAAGAGAAAGAGAAAGAGAACATGGGTAGATGACTGGTTAATTTTTTGCAATGATAAAACTGATAAAAGGCTCTTTTATGCTCGATCAATGCTTTAATCTTTTTAAGGGCACAATTTCTCTTCCCCAAAAGCTGGAATAATGGAATGACTAAGACTAAGATGACTAATTCTTCACAAATATGTCCTGGTTAAGGCCCACACGTGGGCCTGAAAAATCATTGTATGAATGGGGACTCTGAAAATTCCTGAAAATGCAAGCAGAGACAGAATATGTGCAACTAAAAAGTGGATTAGAGTTAGTATTTTGAGTCCTTTAGACAAATACAGATTCAAAAAGTCCCCCGCTTTCTAGACCGTCACCAAGTACGGTTTCATCGTATTGCCTAAGCAAACACAGAGAGGATTTGCAGCATTTTAAATGAAAGGTAAGTGTTGACATACTGCTCTTTCAGTATGAACTGAAAGATGCATTTCATCTGCTCTATTTCCAGCTGTAGTTTTTCCACATATCAGTCACACACACCAACACTGCACCAATCAGTTCAGAGTTCAGACAGTGACACGCACAGGATATGGTCTTATCTATCTGATAATGACCAAAGAAGCAAATGGTGCAACCGCAACAGCAGCCAGAAGCACATGTGCACCAACAGCATGTGCGCACAAACAGAGTTTTGTTTCTGCTCCGACATGACTCCCCATTCAACAACCTGTCTGACCCTCAAGCTTCCTAAACAATAACTGAAGTCAAAATATATGAGGGACTATTTTCAAACATGCAACTTTGCACAGCTCTGGAGGGAATGTCATGAAGAATCCTTTGCTAAATAAAAAGCACATTTTTAAATTTTGTGAATTTAATTCTTTTATTTTCTTAGCGATGCTTAGCTTTTTGTTTCATTTCAAGAAATTATATATGAAAAGTATATTAATCCAATTAATTAATTTAAAAAATCATATTAATTTTATTATTAATAAATATTAATATACATATGTTTTTATATATATATCTCATTCTTATTTTACCTGGAACCTTTAAAGTCACTTCAGTAAGAAAACATCTGCTAAGCACAAAAGTGTAAAGCAAATGTATCAAACTCACTGGAATAAAATAAGGCTACTGTTCCAACATGAACATAGGGCTTTCTTTCTGAGGTGAGGAGTTAAAGTCAGAGCTAACAGTGCTTTCCGCACAGTTACTTAAAGCTCATGAGTCACCACTCAGTCCAGTCAGAACCTCTCACACACACTGGCAAGGCTGCATGGTTGCTGTGGAAACCAAACACTTCCAAACAGCTTAGTTCCAGTGAATGTACGAGTCAGTCTGCATTAAGCGAGTGATGGACGCTTACAGGAACTCATGAGTGCTACTGTAACCCTGAGACACAAATAAGACTATCTTCTTTTGCTGACTTCCCCATGTGTATAACCACAAAGCTTATGAAATGAATATGACCACAAACCTTATAAAATGAATGAGAATGACTCATAATGGCTTTCACTAAACTTTCAACTTGTCTGGCATCATTCAGTGAAGGCTTCAGCCTTGATATCTATTTGACTTTGAACCCCACCCTTTTGGGATCAACACACCTCTTGCCTAAACCAACGCACTGACTCAGTCTACTACCATAGAGACAGCCAGATAAACAATAGATTATAATAACAATCACTGTGACCCAATGACAACTACATCACAATGCTTCTTAATAAACTATAAGCATCTACATAAACTTTTTCAGTGGTGTTGAATAGTTTGAAATGGTTCCTCTGTGGAGTTTGGATGTCGTTAAAGTACTCTGATATGACAGAGTTCAAGTGCAAAGGACAAAAGCATGATAATAAAGATACTCGATTTTATAGTTTTATTGAGAGGATCTTTTCTCTTAGATAATGTGATGTTTGAGAATAAATACCGCAATTTAAAAAAAATTAAAATTTACAAAATTTTACATTTAATATTGAAGATTGACAATATCATTTATCAACCAATATTCAACATTTTTAGATTACTTTTGCTGTCATCTACCGATTACTTGAATTTAATCTTCAAAAACACTAATAATTTAATAACACTTTATATGTTTTTTTCTTGACTTGTTCACATAGTATAACATTTTAATATCAATCTCATCAAGCATCGCTAATTCACATCATTATTCTGTAAATATGTGACATTCTACTGGAGGGAAGTTTCCAAAGAAACACTTTGGATCAAATTAATCATTAATCCACACAGTGCAGTGCAGTGCAAAAATAAAAATAAAAATAAATTATTGGCTAAGCCTACACAAAGCAAAGATGTTATCTATTTATTTTAATAACTGTAAAAATCTTACACAATCAACAGCATTTCCGCAGAAGACAAAGGAACTATCAAATGTAATGTGTATTCAAACCAGAAACAGACACACTAAACCTGTTGTAAAAGGTGTGGTGACCAATCCAACAGCCATCTCCCAAGAAGATGCAACACGCCCACATTCACACCTCACATACCTGAGCTGCAGCAGACCTGTACTAGACCGAGCCAGAGGCGGTGTGTGTGGGTATGTACACTACTGGTTCGAAATCTGGGGTCAGTGAGATTTCAGTTTTGAATACTTTTGATGAAAATTGAGTAAAAAACTGTTTAAACTGATGAAAAGTGACAGTACATACATTTATAATGTTAATTTTTTTTTTTTATAAACGCTGTTCTTTTAATCTTTTTTATTCATCAAAGACACCTGAAAAAAATGTATCATGGTTTCCACAAAAACATTAAGCAACAAAAGCTGTTTAAAATATTTCATCAAAAATAATATTAACATAATAAAATGTTAATTGCTTTGATAATAATATTAACATAATAAATGTTAATATGAGCACCAAATTAGCATATTAGAATGATTTCTGAAGAACCGTGTGACGCTTTAGACTGAAAATTCAGCCTTGCAATCACAGGAATAAATTACATTTTAAAATGTATTAAAACATTGATCTATAATAGAGAAAACAGTTATTTTAAATTGTTTAAATTTAAATTAAAATAATTAAGGTCTTAAATGTTTCATAGTATTACTGTATTATTGTTAAATTAAACTCAGCTTTGGTGAGTACAAAGAGACTCGCCGATCCCAAACCACAAAGATTAAAATCGCTGTCATAATACTGTACAATGTAGATTTATTTTCTGTTTTAATTGATTATTATAATTTAATTAAATTTTAATTGAATTTAAAAATGCTTTCAACAGACTAAAGCACTGAGCTGTCAGACTTAGTGGCAGGAGCAATAAGCAGATGTAAACTGTAGAAAACGGCCGTCATGTTTCAGGTAAATTTAGCTGAAGACTAGGCTGAGAGCCCAGGGGTCGGCACCGTTCTGCATTTTAGAGTTAAACTTATCTCTTGGATGTGTGAAAGGAATTACAGGCAAGCCCTCATATTAACCAGTGTTTGCAGCTCTTCTGTGTCACTGATTTATGTTCTGCAAGCTGCACCATTTAGAAACTAAACCTGGTGGAATTTTTGTAGGTTCCTGGGTGGAATGAGTCATGGTAATTTCTACTGCTGACTCCAGACTTGGATTTACTTACTGCAAAAGCATTGGTTTACAGTTTTAAAGGGCTTATTCATCCAAAAATTAACAAAATCAATGGAGCTTTTAAACTTTAAAAAGCGCAGTTTAAAGGGTTAGTTCACCCAAAAATGAAAATTAGCCCATGAATTACTCACCCTCAAGTCATCCTAGGTGTATATGACATTCTTCTTTCAGACGAATCCATTCGGAGTTATATTAAAAATTGTCTCTGATCTTTCAAGCTGTTTAATGGCACTCAGTGCGTGTTGCATGCATCAGTCCAAAAAAAAAGCGCCCATCCATTAAAAAAAAAAAAAAAAATGTCTCACATGGCTCCGGGGGGTGAACAAAGTCCTCCTGTAGTGAATCGATGTGGTTTTGTAAGAAAAATATCCATGATCAAAACGTAATAATCACTTTAATGTAGCTTGCGCTCACTGTTGTACACGGAAGCAGCTCCAGGCAGATGACGTATGAGGTCGGCTTTGCGCATGCGCCGCTCAGAAGTGACAAAAGCGGAAGCGCAGTGTAGTGATCAAAACAAAACAACGGTCACTAATTAGAAGTATAAAACGAGGATTTGTAAAGAAGAATGTCGCAGATTTTCGATATAAGCCAAGAGGAGACTAATTTTCCTTTGCTAAAGTAAAGAAACTTTGCTTCCTTTGCTCCTGTTAACAAATGTTGGTTTTCACGAGATTCACCAGCGCATGCGCAAAGCCTCCCGGAGCTGCTTCCGTGTACAACTGTTGACGCAAGCTACATTAAAGTGATTATTACATTTTGAATATGGATATTTTTCTTACAAAAATGCATCGATTCGCTACAGGAGGACTTTGTTCACCCCCCGGAGCTGTGTGAGACGCTTTTTTTTTATGGATGGGCACTTTTTATTTAACTTCTTTTGGAATGTAGCATGCAACGTGCTTAGTGCCATTAAACAGCTTGGAAGATCAAAAACAATTTTTAATATAACTCCGACTGGATTCGTCTGAAAGAAGAAAGTCA
>NC_056587.1:12330962-12338462 GCF_018340385.1 Cyprinus carpio
TGAAAACTGAAAATATAAAAATAAAAGCTAATTCAAATACTATAAATAATACTAAAACAACACTTCTGCACAGCCCTAACGTGTGAATGTAACGTCAGTATACATATTACAAAATGTATATCTGTGCATACTAATAATTTAGGGTCCTATTTATTTGTGCACAAAAACTCTTCTAGAAACAGGATCGTGAGGTAAGATGGCATGAAAAAAGCAGACAATCCTGGCACAAGTACATGGTCAGATCAGTGGAAAAGTCCCAGTAGATGTCAGTACCTACAGTCTATGAGAGATGCCTGATAGCTAGAACACAGAGAGCTGTGCAAATCCGCAGAATGAGCCTGTCTGTTCTGCACTTTCTTTTCTCCTGTAGTCTCTCTTTCTCTGCCATCCTTGTCGCACTGTTACTCACAACCACCGCATTCCAACATAATAATGAGATTCCCAAGAGTAAATGTCTCGCCAACCGAGTGCTATCTCAAAAATAAGTCCCAAGTACACCCAGATAAAATCTGCAGATTTTTGTGGAATTCTGTTGAGTTCTGCTGGTGAGGGTCTCAAGAACATGACTCGGGTGAAGATTTAGGACATATTTAGCAAATTACAAGACATGACAGGTTTCATCCAAAAATGTTTCCACAACATGGAATTCAGAAACACTCACTTGGGTTGCATTACACTACTAAAACCTTCTTAAAATTGCATAGCATTCATATAATTTTCAGATTATTTTTAAAAGTTATCAAGGACATTGTGATTAGTACCAGTAACGTTAAATCACAATATTACATAACACACACCATACACTTGCTACTGCAGTCTAAAAGACTGAATCAGGTCTAATTAAGAGAACACCCTGGAATTAACTAGGATATATTTGACTAAAATTACAGTCTGTTAAAACTGATGAGTCATGCATTGAGAATGAACATAGAAATCTTTCTATTCATAAACAGCCCACAAAATATCGTTGCTATGGACTAGAGTAACCACCGCAGAAGATGAAATGTTTGACTAAAAACAGTCAGGGAAACAGTGACTCACAGTTGCCAAATCCCAAGATCAGGAAACGTTTGCATGCGTTCAATGATCCACCATACACTGCCGTCTGGAATGGGCCATAGCAGTGCAGAATCAGCTGGACTGTGCAACGCCCTCTACCGACCACTCAATAGAAACTACCATGGTGACCAAAAACAAAATACTCCAAAAATACAGGAGTCCATACCGTTATTGTCCCTTGCGCTATTGTTCTTCCAACTACATTAAAATTACTAAACAAATTTCGGATTCGTTTTCAGTTTTTACACTACATGCTATTACTTATTATCTTATTATACTTATCTACTAATTATTATCAACGCTAAAAAAAAACAAAAAAAAAAAACAGTTGGGCTGCTTATCATTTTTGTGGAAACCATGATATCTTGTGTAGGATTTTTTAATCGAATAGAAAGCTAAAATAAAAAGCAGTATTCATTTGAAATTCAACCTTTCTGTAACAACGTATTAACAGTTACTTAGTCAATTTAATACATATATGCTGAATTTTAAAAAGTATTAAATTTTTTAATAAATAAATAAATAATTTTACTGACCTCAATTTTTTCACCGGTAATGTACATGTAAAAAATAAAACAGATAAACCTATAATAATTAATTTTGGTTCCCATATTTATTTATTTATTTTATTTAAAGCAGCCTACATAATTTAACAAATAAATACTGACATAGTCATGTGACTAGAGAGGGCCTCTTTGTGATACTATTTCCTCTTTTCATGGGTTTTTGGTCATACTAACTTTATTTTGTTGACAAAAATTTTTTTTAAAAATAAATTCTATTAATACTTTACAGCAAAACTGCATTTATTCTTATGGTTTAGTATTCTAGTGACCTCTGCTGCTGACGACGAAGAGTCTCGCTCAAGACTTTCCACCAGCTTCTCGTTCACTGAACTACCAAGTCTCTCCAGCTGGTGGCAGCATTAACTAGACAGTGACACTGAATTGTTTTGAAACTCTCATTACTCTCAAACGCAATCACAAAAAGAAAACGTTTAGAAAGAAATGGCATATTGCAAAAGAACAACGTAAAAAAAGAAATAAATACAGGACAGTTCCATCTAATATGCCTCTTTCATAATGATACATGATAATGAACATTTATATTACCATAATTACAAGTATACTGCATCACCTGACAGAGGCAGTTCACTGCTCTTCAATAATTACTCTGTTCAGTACATCCACTAGGCCTACTGTTCAGTGTTTCCATCTTGTTTTATAATAATTTGAATTGTGATGTACAGTATGGTAGAATAAAGTTTGAAAAGTCTTAAACCCAAAAAGTTAATTTATTTATTTGTTCAAAATAGAGATGGTAATGGTGGGTGTTCAAAATGAAAAGTTATGCCTGGGGACCTGTTTCTGTGTGTTTAACCACAGATATTTTAGACTTATGGGAAAATAGAATCAGAACACCTAAACTGAACTCCTTTATTGCTCTTTAAAAAGCCACCAACAAGCCACTTCACCCATCATTGATGAGAGCAGGTTTTCTCCACACAGATGCCCCCAGACTGATGTCTCTGAGACATTACATGTGAAGCAGAGGAAAATTCACTGTGGGTGTGTTTGATGAGAAAAACGGTAAGTAAATGTAACAAATATTGAATAATTTGACACTTAGTTCGTCTTTTGTGATCAGTGTCTGTAATTATTCTCAGATGGTCTCTTAACTGTCTGAAAGTGGGCATGGGCTTGATGTGGATGAATAGAAGTTTAATTGTCAGGAATGTGGGATTTCTGTCGACATGGGAGGTTTTAATCACAGACTCTGTTCTTGTCTGGACCGGCCTTTCAAGTTCTAATTACGCTTGCCTTTGAGTTCACATCACTGAAATATGTACTGCAGATTTAAGGGTGCAAATACATGAACAAATAATGGATCAAACAAAACAAATGAACTTTTATGTTTCATGTTTCTAAATGATCCTCAGTATGAAATGTTGTTGGGTCACGTTCCAAGAGGTGTAGAGGCTTAGATAACAATTTTTTCTTCCTTCAACTTTTGCTTGGAACAGCTTAATTATGTTTGTCTAACAACTGTCAAAATTAAAATAAAATACTCTTTTGTTGTGCAATTGTAATACTTTGAAATATCCTTTGGAAAAGTGGAAAAGCTACATCTGAAACTATATGAGAAGCATTTTACCTACCATGCTGTAGTATTGTCATATTTTAAATCATATTTATGACTTTCTTAGAGAAACGTGATGCATGGGGCCGAGAAATGATTCATATAATGGTTATTATAGTGACCCATGGCACAGTGTCTCCACCTCATTAGTACTAAAAGCTTCTTTTCATTCCTTTTTTATGCATGATCCAGTGTTCTCCACTCTCCCTCACCATCTTTTTACATGTTCTGTAAGCAGTAGATGATAGAAACCTCCCTTTTTCATGAAGACTTCATCATGGATAGGACATGATAAAGAACAAGAAACATGACCTACACTCAAACAACCCAATCGGGCCCACTGTATGTAAAATTATGTGAGCTGTATGATTTGTTGTTTTTATTTGTACATTTCAGGAAGTGTGGAATTTATTAGGGATGCACCAATATAAAATTCTGTCCGACAGAGTCAAAATGATCATTATTTTCATGTTATGGCTGATAAACCACAAAATGGCAAGTACAGCTTTATTAAAATTATATATTATTGTCTCGGAATAAATTTTTCCATTTTCATTTTAAGTTTACAGTTTCAGCAATTTTGTTGTGTTTTTATCATTTTTATTACTTTTTTTAATCTATACAGTTTTTATTCATTTTATTTCATTTTTTTAGTACATAGAGTTAAACTAAATAAAAATGAGAGCAAAAAAAGTTTACATTTTGATATTTTATTTTGCTTCAGTTAATATTTATTTTATTTCAAGTAGTCTGACATAAAAAAAATTATGGTTTAAGTTTAGTTAACTATAATAACCTTTTTTGATAGAAGTCTCATGTTTGCTAAGGCTGCAGTTATTTGATCAAAAATTCAGTACTGCTACAAAAGCAGTAATACTGTTTTTTTTTTTTTTAAATATTATTGCAATTTAAATAACTGTTTTATATTTTAATATAAGATGTTGCCAATGTCTGTGGCTCCATTTGTGTTTTTTAGTTATAGCTTGTTTAACTTTTTAATTCAACCCATTTCAGCATTATTTGGAATGTAATTTATTCCTGTAAATTTTCAGCTGCCATTCAGAATTCAGCCTTGCAGAAGCTGGAGATGGTGTTATGAAACCAGGCAGAACATGGATCACATTTTACCCATTCCTCAGTAGCCTTAGGGTCATTTGGGTCATCATAGTGGGTGTTGCAGGCTTTGCAAGGTGATTTGCTTCTCTCTCCCTTCTTTTCCCTCTTCTTTTCTTTCCTCCCTGCCCAGGTACTTGCTGGCTTGCTTGGCTGGTTGCTTGCTGGATGTCTTTTTTGTTTTAATATGTAATTCCTTTCTTCACTCCCTCCCTATATTCATCTAAGGCCCCCTTCATCCTCTCCTCTTTCCACAGATTGTAGTTGTTTGGCCTTACTTTCCCTGTTTTATCTTTGTATCCTTTCCTCTCTGGTCCTTGCTCCTCCTCTCTTTTCTCTCTTTCTGTCTCCTCTCATTTCCTTTGCATTCCTTTCTTCTCACCTGTTCTCTCACTTCCTGTTTCCTCTGCTTGTCTCCTCTCTCATCCTTCCTCCTCCTCTCACTTCCTCTCTCTTTCCTTCTCCCTCTCTCCTCTCCTCTCGCTTCCTTCTCGTTTGCCATACTCACTGTAAATAAAATATTTACTACCATTATTACTGTTGGGGGGTCATGGTGTCACACACACACACACACACACACACACACACACACTCAAACACATGTGTATGTGTGTTTGTAAGTGACACAGATGATGGCCCATTTTAGCTGAAACCATGTGGCCCATTTTACCTCAGTGGGTTAAGGTAAATTGGGCCACCAAGAAAAACATCACTTTTTCAAAAAATATGTTCCTATACCAAACTTACAACATTATTTCTGATTGATGCAATTATGCATAGGTATATTGCTACAACATACATTTACTGTAGTTCACATTGACGCATCACGTTAGACCTTTACTAATACTTGCATATTATTTGCTCTTTACAGGTGCAGCAATTAAAGCTCCCAAACAAGGATGTCATTAGATTAAGATATGGAAAGACATGTTACACCACAACAACCATAAATCCTGAGCAATTTGAAAATTGGCAACAACCAAGAAAAAGTAATCATTGTTTCGCTCAAAAATGATCCATGGTAATAGTTGTAAATGATTAGATAAATAAAAGTACAAAATGTGTTTAATTTTAAAACTTTGCCATTTACTAATGTGTTGTTCAAAACACCAGGTTTTAGTGTCTCTTTACAATAAGATATCTTTAGTTAACATTAGTAAATGTTGAAATTAACATTAAATAACAATGAGCAATACATTTGTTACAATATGCATCAATCTTTGATACTGTTAAAAACAATAACTGTTCTTTGTTAGTTCATGTTAGCTCTGATCCATTAAATACTGTCAACAGACATAACTTTTTTTCTTAATAATGTATTAGTAAATGTTGAAATTAACTTATAATAGCATTAATTTTTTTGTTGTTGGTGTTGTTGCTGTAATTGAATAGTTTTGTAAATAAATTGTTGTGTAAATACATTTTTCTCATGCCAACTTAATCAAGTGAGTTGTTTACTTTTAAAACGCATTCATCAAAATGAGATGTTTATATTTTTAATTACAATGAAAGTAAACATTTTGGCTGAGTATTAATTTTAAATGAAAGATTAGTGAACAGTAAAGTAGATATTAAAAATGAATCCGGGCTGTGTCCGGTGCACTGTCCACTTTAGTGTCGGCCCGATTCCGATTGACTTGGGCCGGAATTGGGCACTGAGTCCACAGGCATCCGGGCCAAGTAGTATGTCTCCGGCAGCCGAGAATCTAGCCGGAGTGTATTTTGCTATCTGATATTATCTGAGCTCAGTCGAGCGGATCCAAACTCAAAACAAGGAAAAGGGACTCAAATGGAGCTGATTAATGAGAAAAGCAGAAGGAAGTGCCCTCGGTCAGTGTGAAGAAAAACATGTAAAGGAACACCTTACGTACAGGTACTTTCCATGAATAGGTTACTGGAGTTCGATTTATATTTTTAAAGCATTAGTGGCACATATGCTTTATGCCTATGTTTTAAATTGTAAGAACTATTAGACTTAAACTAATATATAACACTAAATTAACCAAGCATGAAAAGTTCAAGGAATAGGCCCATATTTTTATTTTGATCATGTAAAACAGGTATAATATAATGAACCCAACTTTAAAAAGCCTCGTTCAAATGACTCGGAGTCAACTCTTTCTTTTGAGAGACAATAACTTTATACACGGTGCACTTTCAGATTTAAAACTTTTCCAGGATGTTTTCATTCACTTAGAGCTGTATTACACATTGCATGAAATGTCATTTTCAAAAATCCATAATAGGGGCACTTTAATACAACTAAAATAATAATAATAAAAAAAAACAACAATGGGAAAATTATAGTGTTATTATCAACTAATAAAAGTTATACTGTTTACATGCATATTAGAATTATTCGTTAAGAACTATTAAGTAACATCTATTCCAAATTCAACATCAAAAGAACAATCTAACAAAAACAACATCCTATGATTTAGTCAGTGACAAAGGCAGAAAATGCATACTTGGTCTACAGGAAATAAACTAAATAAACAGGAACAATCTACATTCTCAAGATAATGACATGTTTTCAGGCCAATTAAGAGTTATTAGATTGTGTCCAACCCAGCAACTCTTCTGATTTCTTGAGCAGTATTTGCCAGTTCATTTAATCCTTCTCTTAAAATATACTGAGTAGAAGCAAATGACAATCCTGCAGCAACAGCACTGCCCACACCTGGAAGGAGACTCAACATATCTTTAATGGCAGCAAGTGTTACAAGTGAAGCAGAGACTTCTATTGTGGTTATTGCTTTTTTTTGGATGGCATCAGCAAACTTTGATTTAGCCCGATATCCCTGCAATGGCATGGCCACTTTTTTTGAAAGCCTTTCCAGTGATCTGTCATCCAAACCAAATGCATAATAGCACCTTGAAAGGAAAAGCAACACAATGACTGCATCGCAAACTACTGACACCCCAGGCACAGGGGCCGCTGCTACACCAGCAGAAGCAAGAGATGCAGCCCAGATCAGACTTTTAAATAACTTGATCTTCTTCTTAAGACATGCAGCAGAGCACACTGGCCAAGCTTGTAGAAGAGCAGATCGCTTATGGAATGGAAGCTCTTCTAAGAGTGTGTTTTCAAGGATTTCAAAATCATATTTCCCCAAAGCAACAGATGATATCAGGAAAACTTTAGAGTCTCCCATTTCTTTCAAGTTATTTTGACAGTCCTCTCTTATT
>NC_056587.1:12343462-12355962 GCF_018340385.1 Cyprinus carpio
GAAAAATAATCTACAAATTCTGAAGCAGCAAACTTTGCAAAACACAAAACTTGTCACTGCCAAAACTTTTGGCCACGACTGTACAGTACAACTCTGATCCGCGTTTCCCCCATTTTACCTCCATCTAGTGGAGACAAAACATAACTGCAGTTCCAGTTAAACGTTAAATTGCAGTTTTATTTTTATATAAGAATTAAAAAAAGAAAGAAAAAAAGAATAAAATCCAGAGGAATTTATGATAGAGTAAAATAGGATAATAATAATAATAATAATAATAATAATAATAAATACAATAGAACATATCTTTGAAATTTTCTTTTTTATTGTTATATTTTGAATGCTTTATTTAGTAACAATTCACCCAACAAATGCAAAAATAGACTGTAAAAAAAGATACAAAATAATAACAACTACAAAAGTTGGGAAAAAGGTGGGTGGATAAAAGTTCTTGAACCTAAACTGAGCGCTCATACCTGACTTCCAAATGACTACGCTTCCCATAATGCCGCGCGCAGCCGCTCCATGTGGATATGGCTGGGTAACGTGCGTGTACATGGCACATGCCTGCTGAGGTACGGAGCGCTGCGAGGACTCTCCTTTAACCCACAGCAGACCTTCGAGAGGTGAATGTAAGTTTCCACGCTGTTTCTAACAAACTATTTCTAACTATTTCTACCAGCTGATACAGTTGGTGTTGTTTTAGCTGTTCTGGCTGTGTCTGATCCTGTAGGGCTGGCAAAGCAGAGTGTGTTGAAGTTCGGGGCCCTGTTAACTTGAGCTCTAGTGATTTTAGTTCTGTAAACGTATGTCTGTCCTCTAAAGCAACCCCAGTGTCATACATAGAAGACCAACATATAATCATAAAGTTGAGAGCAAACTGGTCTTACTTCATAAATATAAGATGTCAGGAATTTAGCCCTGAACTTCTGGTGGATTAAATGTGTTGAAACTCTTGTGACTGAAAAGACCTCTGTATTCATATAACATAATGTTATGAAACTAACCAAAGTGCTGAGAATTTAGTTTTTCAGCTAAGATGCTTGGTATTTTTCTTAGGAGTTGAGAAACATGTCAAAATTGTACTGAAAGCCTATTACGTTTGAAGAAATTTTAAGGGAATATTGTCAACACTGCAAAAATTATAAACGGAGTCAATAGTCAAATTTAGCTGACTGGTTAAAACTAACCTAAATAATCTGTGGAATTCCAGTACTTTGTCTTTAACCTGATCGGTCTGGTGGATGACCTGACCGATGGCCGATGGCATGTTTAATATGCTCAACCTGTGACTTTTGAATCATTATCAATGTCTAACTAACAATAATCATATAAAGTTAACTTGAACATTTTTATAACATGTTTTAAGTTGCATAGCAATAAACTAAAGCAGATTTTTTTCCCACTTCTTTTTTTTTTTTAATTCTACTAAATAAAAAAGCTTTTATCTTCATCAAAGGAGCTACACTTTGAACACTTTACAGCATGATCTTGAAGTACTTCCCAAGTATTCTTGGCTCTAGTTGGCTGCTTTTAATTCATTATTCATGATATGTTTCTTATGCACATCAAAGCTGCATTTATTTGATAAAAAAAAAAAAAAAAGTAATATTGTAAAAAATCATTACGATGTAAAATAATGTTTTTCTATTTTAATATACATTAAAATCTAATTTATTCCTGTGATGCAAAGCTGAATTTTCAGCATCATTACTCCAGTCTTCAGTGTAACAAGATCATTCAGAAATAACTAATATGTTGATTTATTATCAGTGCTGGAAACTTTTGTGCTGCTTAATATTTTTTTGGAACCTGTGATATTTTTTTCAGGATTCTCTGATGAATAAAAAGTTAAAAAGAAGAGCATTTATTTTAAATAGAAATAATTTCTAACAATATACACTACAGTTCAAAAGTTTGAGGTCAGTACATTTTTATTTCTTTCTTTTTTTTTTTAGAAAGAAATTATAACTTTTATTAAGCAAGGATGTGTTCAATTAAAAAGAAGTGCTAGCAAAGATTTATATTGTTAGAAAACATTTATATTTTGAATAAATGCTGTTCTTTTAAACTTTTTTTATTCATCAAAGCATTCTGAAAAAAGCTCACAGGTTCCAAAAAAATATTTGGCAGCACAACTGTTGCCAACACTGATAATTCTAATAATAAATCAGCATATTAGAATGATTTCTGAAGGATCATGTGACACTATATAATGGAGTAATGGCTGATGGAAATTCAGCATTGCATCACAGAAATAAATTATATTTTAAAGGATATTAAAATAGAAACTAACAATAGAATTTTATATTGTAATAACATTTTGCAAGATTACTGTTTTTTTTTTTTCAGTATTTTTGATCAAATAAATACAGACTTGATGAGCATAAGAGACTACTTTACAAAACATTACAAGCCTTGCTGATCCCAAACTTTTGACCGGTAATGTGTATGTATCTGTATGTGTGTTAAAAATGAAAAATTTTAAAGTAATTCATACTTTTGTATTTTCCAGACTAATCAGCAAGATGTTAATAATTTGGGTGTAATTGTTATTTGACACTGACCTCTTTGGGTTGTCCAGGTCCTGTAGGTGGCACTCTGTAGGTGGAGGAGGTGATGCAGCGGATGTGGGCTCCAGTGACGGTGCGGCGTGTGGTCCTGCTGCGCTCCGTGTGCCTGGGTCTCACCTGGGATAAGGGTGAGCTTCCTGTGACCGTCCGGACCTCACGCTACTTCAGTTGCACTAATGTCACAAAGACGAAGGAGGGCCACAAAACGTCCACGGAGGAAAAAACTCCATTAAACCCTCCGCAGAGTCTAGCTGGGACTGAGGGTCTTTATAAGGCAGATACAGGGTCTGCCCCTCAGAATAAGGGTGACATCGACCCTCTGCAGGACAAGTCTATCGGGCTCTTTCAGAGATTTAAAAAGACATTTAAACAGTATGGTAAAGTCATGGTGCCTGTGCACATCGTCACGTCCACTGTGTGGTTTGGGAGCTTTTATTATGCTGCAATGAAGTAAGTGAACATCAGCATTCTGCTCAGTAACGCACCCTTTGACAAAAAAACAAAAAACAATGACGAGTGCTAAGTTCTATTTTAAAATGTTCTTTCACTGTTTTTACTTGTTCAGCTTGTCAGTTCTTGTTCTGATTTTTTTTTCCAGTCCTTTTATTTTGACATTGATGTCTTAAGAATTTAGGATTACTTCTATATTTAATTTTGTATTTTAATAATTACTATTCTTGGGTCTTGATGTTTTACAAAGTTGGCCTTTTGTAAGCATGAACCTTAAAAAGCCACATTTTTTAAAAATTAAATGGACAGTTAATTAGGGATAATTCTGCTGTTAAATTCTGTCGATAAATGGCCAACACTATTTTCTCCATTACATAAAAAATATAACACTATAAACTAAAATCAGTCATTTTAAAAGATGCAGCTGAATATAGGCATCACAATATAATAATGTACAGTATGAAAAGTGAATTCATTTGCTAAAGATTACATTTAACTGTTATTAAATTATTAGTGCTTTTAAAGATTAACTTTAAGTGATGTGAATGACAACAGCTGTAATGTAAATGTTGAAATTGATTAAATTCACAGATAACCAATATAGTACCAATATATTGTGCTTTATGAATATGATGTATAATGTATGTGCATCATCATGCATGTTGGTACATAATGGGTTTTAAAAGTTTTGAATTCAGTAGACTACATGAATTGAGGTGCTTCAAAGATCAAGGCTTACAGATCATGCGTACTGGCATGAAGTGAGGCTGGCAGGGAGGTTGAGTTTTAGCAGATAAAGTCCGTCTGAGCTTCAGCAGGTCGGACGAGCTTTAGCAGTGTCATCTCGACAGTCAGCTACTTCTATACAAACAGCACTTGAAGGTCAAAAAAAGCAAATCGTCTCTCTCTTGTAAAGGTACATGAGTGCCATGTTAATGTTCTGCGTACTCCACAGAGGGGTGAATCTGGTCCCGTTTTTGGAGTTCATCGGTTTACCGGATTGGATGGTGGGAATTTTGCAGGATTCCCAGGGTGCTTATGCACTCACAGCCTATGCAATGTATAAGGTATATAAACAAAACCTAAGATTATTTGACATGGATTTAAAATATATATGTGCATTATTTGATCACTTTGTCTATCACAGCTCGCTACTCCTGCACGATACACAGTTACACTGGGTGGCACGTCCCTGTCTGTACAGTACCTCCGCAAACATGGATACCTCTCCACCCCTCCACCTGTTAAAGAGTACATTCAAGACAAAATGGGGGAGACCAAGGAACGACTGACTGAAAAAATGGAGGAGACGAAAGAGAGGTTTTCAGAGAAGATGGAGGAAACCAAAGAATTGCTCTCAGAACGAATGGAGGAGACCAAAGAGCGCTTCTCTGAGAGAAAAGACAAGTTTTCTGAAAAACTGCAGGAGACGAAAGACAAAATTACTTTTCGTAAGAAAGCCGACTAGGCTGCATGGCAATGGGAAGAGAAACATCATTAAAAACTTGTAAGCCTGCTGTGGATGTTTCACACAATCAATAATCGCTGTCACAAGGTATTTGGTGTTGACTTAAAGGGATAGTTCAGCTGAAAATAATTAACCTTCTCCTGCAGAACACAAAAGAAGATATTTTGAAAAATGTTTTTTGGCCATATAATGCAAGTCAGTCAAGTCCAATTCAACTTTGGACCCCACTGACTTTAATTGTATTGACAAAAAAAGAATTTTGTGTTCATACAGGTTTAAAATGACATGAGAGTGAGTAAATGATGACAGAATTTTCATTTTTGGGTGAACTATCCCTTTTTAATGATGCGTTTCTAAATGAAGATCACCTCAGACCAAGGCGGCAGACAGCGCACCCTGTTTGTTTTCTTTATTTTATAAATGCACAAAGTTTTGTTGTTATTATGTGTGTATACACATAAAAGTAGACCCTTTTATAGATTTGATTGATGTATTGCTCTTATCTGTACGATCAAAACTGAACGTTTTGTAATTTAAGTTATTTTCAGTGTTATCAGGAGAAGATGCCACAAAAAGCATATCCACGTTTGTCGACCCCAGAGGGTTAAGGAATGTTCACACACAAGAACCATCATCATGTCGAAATGGTTTCCATGCACTTAAATCTGCAAGTTGAGTGTTTTGGAGAGAAGCAAACTTGAACTAGCATAATACTAGAATTATATTAATCCAAAATCATGTTAATTGTGTTTGTGTGAATGTATTTTACTACAACTGTTTTAAGTATTAAAAGTATTTCTACTTGATATCCATTTTGATATATATATATTTTTGAATGTATGCATTTGTTATTTGAATTCTTGTGCATGTTGCCTACAGTCATCTAGACTGAACAATGTCTTGAATTGTACTGTGTGTTTATGGAGTATCTGGACTGCTTAAAACTCAATGGGTAATAAAGACAATTGATTGGCCACTTTTTAGCCCACTCAAAATGCATTACTATACTGAAGCTGCTAGTTTTTAATAGTCGGAACACAAATCACCTTAATATGCCAGTGTTCATTGAGAGAATAAAATTGTTGATATGAAATCACCTACAGGATATTATTTTACCTAAAGTAAAAATGAAAGTATTAGACACATCAGCAACTGGTACTTTTAGTTTATTAGTTAACTGCAGTTGGACAACAGCAGAAGTACAAGCATAAAAGTTTGACTATAACAGTGATTAGAGCAACATGTTTTGATTACTTTTTCCGAAAAAAAAAAAAAAAAGTATTACAGTAACAGACCTTATGCTTGTAACCTATTACATCACACTGATTTAAATAAAAAATATGTACATGTGCATGTATATAAAACGTCCACACACATGAACATACGGAGTAACACAAGCCGGGGGAAAATGTCTGATATTGTGTTGCTTTCTAATGCTGAATGTCTATTTTCAGACACTAGTCTAAACCTTTTCAGTTGTGTTAGTTCTCTGTGCTTGTGCAAGAAAGAAAAGCATCAAAAGCATCTTGGTACATTGCTCAAAACGTCACTGCTGTTAGTCAGGTGCTTGTAGTCAAAAATGGCATCGCTATGTACATTATCTTCAGGTATATAACTATAGACATGCGAATACAAGCTACTGTACAGTGGAGCACCAGCACATAAATATCTGCAATTTAAAATCATTTTTTTGCTCCTATACACCACATACACAAGAATGTCTGAAATACAGTATATAACAAAAATAAGAATGTTAAAACTACATCTCTCATTTGGTTCATTATTAAACTTGCAAAGACAGGAAGCACAACACAGGGTGGCATGAAAAGTCATGTACATGTTGGGATTAAAATGAACACTTGTTTTAAGCAAAACTGTCATATCACGATGCCGCATTTTTTTCCCACCCGTGAGTGGGAGTCTGGCATTGGTAACTACATATTCCATGTTTCCATAAACTGGATTCCAATTTATAACTAGTTAAAATTAAAATGGTTTTCTACAGAAGCCGGTTTCCACCACGGGATATTTTTCTCACAATACAGCGCAGAATTCTATTTAATTATGAATTATTCTCATACTTCTAAGTTTACACCTTGCAGTTTTTTTTTTAAATCTCAGAATTATTTGCTTACGTATTATTATTATTAATAATTTTCCATCAAGGAATAAAAAAAAAAAGGCAGACAAAAACTGACACTTGATTTCATAGTTCTGTTTTTTCTTCTTCTGGCAATTGTGCATTAATATTTAACAATTCTGACTTTTTTCCACATAATTGCTCAGAATTGTGAGATATAAGCTCAGAATTGCGAGATCAAAAGTTGCAATTACATACATACACACACACACACACACACACACATATATTCATCTTGTGGTGGAAACAGGTTTTCTGATTACAAACTAGTTGAATAAATTCCTTTGTGTGCATGTGTGTATATTTGTGCCTTTTGTTGTTGGGGCAGTGAACTCTTAAGTTCAGTATTTTCATAATAAAGCATCCTTCTGTTAATGAACTTCCTTGTTTGCCAAAATAATAATAATAATAATAATAATAATAATAATAATAATAATAATATTATTATTATTATTATTATTATTATTATTATTATTATTAATAATAATAAGGGAAAAAAAAAACTGAACTGTAGGCATTTACAAATCCATTGCCACCATGTTAAAATCTTTATATCAGCTATAAATTGTTACATTATTAACAATGTCTTTTTTGTGGTTTCTACCCATTGGGTAGGATATGTGCATACAGACTAACTTTATTTACAGCACCTTACAAATAAACGCAAAAACAAAACAAAACAAAACAAAAAACAACATTACACAGAAGAAGAAAGCACCATTGGAAGTGAGGCACAGCTAAGGTGGGAACTTTAAGAGTGCAAGTGGGTTCCTACATTGCTCAAAAAAAACAACAACACGATCGATAGGCACAGATTCAGCTCGAGTAACATGCAAACTCCTTGGACAGTAGAAAACGTCAGAAAGCTCTTCCTTTAAGACAGAAACAAATTGTGGTGATTATTTACCAGGATGGTGCAAGGATGGAGGATGGACAGACAGGCAAAACAAAAAGTGCAGAAGAAGAGAAGCAGCATAACAGCAGCAGCAATGGCGGGAGCAGCAAACTAATGAAAGCACTGAAAATGGCCAGTGAAAAGATAAGACACAGTAACAAAGATACAAAAAAATCTCTTAAATCCAATACAGTTCTGATTGCAGTGACATTGTGCTCTCGCTCTTTGTAGTCTTGGTTCATTTTCGCAGATGGTCTGAGAGGAACATCTCATCTCAGGCTCTGCAATATGTTTCTGAAGTTATGAGTTTTTAAAGTCTGTGCTTGAAAGACGAGCATCTAGACACCATTCAAGTGACTCTACTATTCTATATCTAGCTGAGCTGGTGGAATTCTAGAATTCCAATTCTAGCCATTTTGATGGGAAGCTAGAGTTATAAAAGTGATGGGATTCTAGAATTATTGTTATTTTATAATTTTTGGGTTATTACATTCTAAATCCGCTAAAAATCAGCTAGAATCTAAATGTGATAGGATTCTAGAATTCTAAAATCTAGCCTACAATCCCTGGCAAAAATGATAGCATATATATTTATATACAGTAATTAAACAATTTTTAATGTTATTGTTTAATAATATTATAATATTCTGGCTTTGTGAAACAAACAAATTAAATTATTTTAATTAATAGCTAATGGTCTTCTACATCAAGTACAGGAAAAAAAAAATGAAATCACTATTTTGGATTTCTTTTCTTTTCTTTTTTCAGGAAAGACATAACTTAATCAGCCAACAAACATTCTAGATCTCAATCTGACTGAAAAAGCATGGTGGAATTTTTTTTTTTTTCAATTTGTTTGTGAAAGTTGGAACCAGCTTAATGGAGAATATTGTTTTATTAGTAAAGCGCGTGTCTCAGATAATTCAGGTGGTCATTAATTTGAGTTCATGTTTCAAGAAACCAGAATGTTCAGCTATTAAACAAAAATAGTTTTGTGATTCGTTTATTTGCCATAAAGTAAAAATAAATAAATTAAAAAAATAAATCTGTGTGAATATCCTCGAAGTGTGGTTATTCCATCATTTTTGCCAGAGGTTGAAACTGCTAGGATTTAAAAATTCCAAATCAAGTCCAGTTGCTGTGGTTCTACTATTCTAAATATAGAAGAGGAGAGTGTTTATTTAGTCTGGTATGGAGCACATAGGTCCAAATGGCATAATTTCTGTCCATTTAAAAAAATAAAAAATCCCACGAGTAGAGAAAATAAAAATAAAGCCAACTAACACAGACATGAAATAAAAGCATTCAAACACATTTTGATTGGCTGACTCTAACATTCAGAGTACAAATAGAGTAGCTTATAAAGGTGAGTGTTGCTTTTGAAACTTTTTTTGACCATAATCCCCAGTGAACAAAACTAAACTTAAAAGTATTTAAAAAAAAAATTTCACCATGGCCCTTTCACATGTCCTTCTGTCATTGACAGATTCAGTGGTGACTAAAAACAGGGGCTCAGTCTTCAGTCTCCTTATTAAAGGGATGTGTGTGCACTAACTGGTAAGAGTCTTTGGGCTTTCTTCTAGATTCTCTCTCTACCTCTGGACCAGATTCAAGAGCAACATCCTATATCTGGGCCTAAACGATTGTGATCAACTACACCCAAGCTTAACCTGAATGCAGAGAGCCGCTCTGAAGTGTACGGATCTTAGATTTCCTGACTGTATATCTACGTGGCAAATAAGAGGAACACATATGGACAGGAAGAGAGTTCAGTGTTCAGGACTGGTGCGTGCTGGGCAGGAGCTGGTGTCAGGGTCAGGTTCACTCTGGTCGGTGTCAGAGTGAAAGCAAAGGCAACAGGACAGAGGATTGCTGGGTAAAAATAGGTATTTTCAAAAAATGCCCATCACATTAGCCCTTGACTTCACCACATTTTAAACCTGATTAATTCTTGTTGGGGACTAGATTATAATCATGCAAAACAATTCTTTGAACACACTGGCATTTTGATTAGAAGATTTAGCCAATGAATGTCTAGGTTCTGGTATCAGCTGTAAGGTGGAGGTGGAAAATGTGGACAATTAGTGACTGATGGGTTATGTCAAAAAAACAAAAAACAAACAAACCGGAACTGGATTATTTTAAAGGATCATTCGGTTTATCAGTTTTGACTCAAAAACAAAAGTGCAAAAAGGCATGAAATGGTAAACTTAAAATCATGATTTTTTTTGGACAGACTCCCAATGAGGGAAAAAATCCATTAAAACCCATAATAAAATCCTATATATATATATATATATATATATATATATATATATATATATATATATATATATATATATATATATATATATATATATATATATATATATATATAAAATCCTATATAATCATATTTAAGATAATATAATAGTTTCTTACTAATGTCTTTAAGAAAATAATTAAATGTCTGATTTTTTCTCCCTTTATATAAACATTTTAAAATCAATATAGAATATTAAAAATAATAATAATAAAAAAAAAAGAGATAATGAGAATCAGGTTGGAGACCTTCATAGAAAAAGCATATCTCATAACATGTCAAACCTGTTCAGATCTCTTAGTGAAGTGAGGATTTTTTAAGCAAAATGACAACCGTGCCACCAGCCAACTGACCTCAGATCAGCTGGAGTCTGTGAAAGCGGCTGAAAGTGTCAGTGGTGAGGATAGATGAGAGTAGAGCAGACTCTCTGTATTCTGTGCCTCTTTTAGATCAAGGTTATTTTAGGCTGGATCAGAGATTTTTCTTGTGCTGAAGACAGACAAGATCACTTCCCTCCGGTAGAAAGCTCGCACTGAAGCATATGATCGGAGCTACACGAAAACGACAGTACAAACAGTAAACACATAGATCACCCCTCCTCCCCACTACCCCATTTCCAAATTTCTCTGATTAACCTCAACAATAGTGCAAAGTTCAGAAAAGGGTTTTGATTTAAATGTATAACAAGTCTTTAAGACAGTCAACGCCCCTATGACACCTTCCGCATAAACCTTGGCACTAGGATTTGGATTTTAACCCTTTTTCGCATTTGTTTTGTTCATGCTGCACAGATCTCGGTCTTTAAATTAAAAAAAAATAATAATAATCCACACAGCTAGTATATCACGTGTGGGTTGGGCAGGAGGTGGGGATTCAAGAGGAATACAACAATAAAACCAACAAGAACAAGAACAACAACAAAAAGCCTGTCTTGTGCGCGAATAAATTTCTCTAAATTTGTCGGCTATACATAAGTAATACAGAGCAATAAAGGTGGGAGACTCCAGGCAGTGCATAAACCCCAGTTTTAGCGCAGCTGGTCTGAGAAAACAAATGTGATGTTTTCTTTCATAAGCTAAGCTCCATATTGTTATTAAAAAAAAAAACATACACATGGTTTAACTTTTCAAGCGCTGTTGTGCACAGGAGTGTCTAGAGGGAGAACCCATTCCCTTTATGGGTGGAGAGTGATCGCAATTGCCCAAACGTGTGCTAGTCCCACCCCCTCACACTAGCTCCTCCCTTTGTTGACCTTTGCTCAGTGCTATTGTGCTCTCTGGCCTGTTTAAATCTGTCCGGCCTCTGGGTGGAGTCTGCACAGTGACGGGGATGGGTGGGTTATTGCTGTGCTGGTGGAGGTAAAGTACAACGCCCGACTGCTGCCCAATTACTTGACTGTAAGCGGGCGGAGGGCCCTCCATGCGTCCATGGGTACTGGAGCTTGCCGCGCTGATCCCAGAGTTGCTACTGGGAGGCCGCGGCCCACCGCCACCCCCTGAACTGTGCATGTCAATGAGGTCGCTGTCGAAGATGGTCCGGTTAGGCGGGGCGCGTACCGACTCTCGGTTGAGCTCGAGCTGCTGTTCGGGATCTCTTAGCTGCAGTGTGCAGGGACCCTGGTATGGTGGTGGCTCCTCTCCGTCCGACAGCGAGATGGTGGGCGGCAGATCGATCTCATGCTGCAGGTACGGGTATGTAGGCTGGAAACGTCTGAAGCGGTTGTGCTGCATGAAAGTGGGTGCGGTGAAGCGGTCCCTTGGCTGAGGAGCATACACCACCTGCAGAGGAGAAGAGAGTGGATGCAAGAAATAAAATGAGAACATGTCATCTTACCTAAAGGATCCATTAAAGAGCCATGAAATGCTAGTATGCAAAACTCAATGCCACAATGGTGGTAGTTCCTTGCAGGGTTGTCCCTTGTAGGGTTTGAACCTACAACCTTACAGTTACCAGCCTAGATCTTTGATAACTTGGGTATAATTTAATACATGCAGTTTTATTCGTGGATATAAAACGTTATGGCAGTTTTCTGTTTTTCATAGCTGTCCATTCCAAGGAAAACACGATTTGTGTTTAATGATTTGTTTGCAAAATCCCTCAATTTACTGTGTGGCATTTTACATGTTTAAGGTGCCCCTTTTATACCATTTCAAATAATAAAAAAAAAGCCGAAATCTCAGGGAGTTTAATGCGGGATTCACAAAACGCTTGGTCTTGAAACATGGCTCAGTCTCCAGTTTTTTTTATTTGGACCAGCTGGCTCCACTGAATCACAACCTGTAAGTATGATAAATAATAGATGTTAATATTTTCTATTGACCGTTCAAAATATGGAACTATGGCAATGGGCGTATTGTTTCTGACATGCGCTGTACGTGATAGACCAATCACAACAGACTGGGCCATCTGACCAATCAGAGCACAGTAGGCTCACTGAAAGAAGGGGTTTCATTTGAGAATTGTTGGAAAATGAGGTGATATTAAATGCATATTTTGAGAAAATGGAAGCGTTTTTTGACCTTGCATACATGTAAACCTACTGTCTCGTAGGAGACTACCAAAACAATATTAGGAACCTTAAAAATGGCATAATGGGGGCACTTTAATGAACGAATGAATCAATTAAATACAACTCTACTTATTTGTGCATAAAATAAAGATAACAAAATAAAATG